>NC_133334.1:23644251-23659779 GCF_042186555.1 Aquarana catesbeiana
TATATTATTTTATTTATTACATATGAACTCCAGAAGTGCCTCTGATTTAGTAATTTTGAGCTGAACTCCCAGCACAGAAAATAATAATAATTTTAATATATTCCTCTATAGCCACAAAGAATATACAGTGCATCCACTTTGTGTGCATCACATGCCTTTGGCAAATTCAATTATTACCTTGTAAAAGTAGCAGTGACATCACCACTGGGCTGTACTTAGCCTGCGCAGAGAGCAGAGCTGCGGGAGGGGCCCAGCAGGACCACCCACCACAGAAAACTACAAGAGGGGGTGGAGACAAGACCAATCACCCTGCACAGCGAGAGAGAGCAGCTCTGGCTGGCCTTTATTACAGAAAGGAAAGGTTTCACTGTCAGGACCTGAATAGCCTGCTGGTGGCATTGTGCTTCCTAGAGTGGGAGGTTGCAGTTCCAGTGTCCACCAGCGGGTGTCTCCCAACAGATTCCAGTAATCAGTCTCCACCTAATGCTGGCTGCTGGGAGGGTATTCATTCCCTCTTATAATATTACAGTGGCAAAGCTGACCATGCCCCTTGTGGCTGCTGTTGCTGCAAAGCTCACGCTGACTGCTGTTGCAGCAGGACTGGGTGTGGAGGCATGGCGGCAAAGTTGACCATGCTAGTCCAGGCGGCCGTTGAAGCAGAGCTGGGTGGAGAGTTGTAGCGGCAAAGCTGACCATGTTCCTTGTGGCTGCTGTTGTAGCAGAGCTGAGTGCGGAGGTATGGCGGCAAAGCCGATCATGCTCCCCCTGGCTGCTGTCGCAGCAGAGCTGGGTGGAGAGTTGTGGCAGCAAAGCTGACCATCTTCCTTGTGCTGCTGTTGCAGCAGGGTTTGGGCAAAGGCGTGGCTGCAAAAGCTGACTACTGGCTGTTGTTGCAGCAGGACTGGGGGTGGAGGCATGGCGGCAAAGCTGACAACACTCCTACAGGTTGTTGTTGCCGCAGAGCGACTTGGCTGTAAAGCTGACCATGGAAGTACAGGCTCTGTAAATCTGATCAGCTAGAAAAGGCACGCATTCTGTCCATGCCAAGACTGATCTGCTCTTGTGCTTGGCCTGGTCAGACAGGGTTTCTGGCATGGTCACTAGGTTCTTAGGAAAAGGGACTGCTGGGACACTAGATGCAACCTATCAGTGACAGGTTGTAAATAAATGAATACATTAATACTATTTAAATGCCAAGGGTTACATACACTTTAAATAACCAGCAAAGTCTTGGCTTATTCCAGACACAGCTGAGGCTTCCACAACATTGCTGCTTCTTGTCTAGACACGGTTTATGGGTTCTCCTCAGGTGATGTATAATAAACCAACTTTCTCTACCTGGACAACTTTGTCACCTTGTTGAGATGTTTTATTGGAGGGTGTTTTTTATTCTCTTCTGTTTGGCGTTTCATTAAACGGTGATCTTTCCAGCCTGTCAGTTGTCTGGCTTCCAGCCCCTTTGTATTTTGATGTAGTTTTTTTTCTGGTCACCGTTAAATGTTGACGGATTTTTCTGTTCAGCCAGGCAAGTGAAGGGAAATACTGTGTTTTAAATCCCTGTTAATCTTCCCTTTAGAGAGCTCTGAGCCGCTGGGAACGGCAGAGGCTTCCTGTGGGCTGCTATGAATTTTTCTGTGTTGGGAACGTGTTGGAACATTTCAGAATGGTAAACTGTATCTGCAGCCGATGTATATGGGATGTAGGCCGATCTGTTGGGTAGTACAGAAATATTCTAGATCAGTGATGGCGAACCTATGGCACACCTGCCACAGCTGGCACGCAGAGCCCTCTCTGTGAGCATGCATCTTACAGAGCCAGCGCCACCAGGATAGGAAGGGGGGTTATCCCCCAGCCAGGCAGTCACTTGCACTGGCAGTGCAGGCATGGAGGAGCCGGCTCCCTTCCTTGCATCAGTGCGATCGGGCAGCGGGGCGGCCGATGTGTGTAAATCCCTCCCTGCATGCACCGAGGGCAGCTCAGTGGGAAGGATTTACACGGAGTGTCTGATGCTGTAAGTAGCTCCACAATACCTCTGGAAACTGAGGAAGAGAAGAGTGCCTCCTCCCTTCCTGGACTTTGAGAGCCAATAGGAGAGTGGCTGCCTGTGCAGAGGCTTGGCCGCTGAATCATGACCATGTGGAGGACTGTGTACACACACACAGGTAGGACAGTCCTATGGGAGGGAAGCCAGAGGTCACTGCTATAGGGGAAAAGGGGGGGCAGAGGTCACGTGTGTGTGGGAGGGGGGATATGAAGGGGGCAGAGGACACTGCTTTGGAAGGGCCACCCTCATAGCAGTGTCCTCTACTGGCCTTCACATCACTCCCCCGAACCCTGCATTCTGGGCGCAACGCCTTCCCGAACCCTGCATTCTGGGCGCAACGCCTTCCCGAACCCTGCATTCTGGGCGCAACGCCTTCCCGAACCCTGCATTCTGGGCGCAACGCCTTCCCGAACCCTGCATTCTGGGCGCAACGCCTTCCCGAACCCTGCATTCTGGGCGCAACGCCTTCCCGAACCCTGCATTCTGGGCGCAACGCCTTCCCGAACCCTGCATTCTGGGCGCAACGCCTTCCCGAACCCTGCATTCTGGGCGCAACGCCTTCCCGAACCCTGCATTCTGGGCGCAACGCCTTCCCGAACCCTGCATTCTGGGCGCAACGCCTTCCCGAACCCTGCATTCTGGGCGCAACGCCTTCCCGAACCCTGCATTCTGGGCGCAACGCCTTCCCGAACCCTGCATTCTGGGCGCAACGCCTTCCCGAACCCTGCTTGAGAGAACAACGCCTTCCCGAACCCTGCATTCTGAGCGTAATGCACTCCTTTGAAAAAGCACAAAAGGTTTTTTCTGGGCAGAATCTTACGTTTTTGGTCCCTAAAGGCTCATTCAGAGGGATGATCAGTCCCATCCTCTGTACAGAGCCGCTGGTAGATTTAATTCCATGTTGGCACTTTGAAATAAATACGTTGTTTTTGTGTCGCCATCGCTGTTCTAGATGATAAACTGGATTGGACGAATCGTAGAAAAGAAACAATGTGCAGTGACACACCGGCCAATTAAAATTTCTATTGCAGCAGCCTGGAATAAATAGAAAAATGAAAATAGATTTTTGATTGGTTGTTCTGTTACTCCCCTTTGCATATCCTTTTATTTTCTTCCTTTTGTGCATCCATTCTCGTGGCCTTTTGTTTGCTGTCTCCTTTTCTGTTCCAGGTATCTTCTCTCCTCTCCCCTTTGTATTTTCTTCTCTCCCTTTCCCTTGATTTGTCGTTGCTCCCTTTATCTGCCCATTCCCTGACAGACTTTGCCTTTTCCGTTGCTTTCCATTCTCTTTATTTGTCTTCTCCCAATTTCCCTTTCTTCCTATCTACTTCTTTTTTTCCATCATCTTTTCATATCTCTTGCCCTTTTCCTTTTCTTGTCATTGCTCTTTGTTACCGTTTGCCCCTCGCTATCCCTGGTCCTCTGCCAACTGCCTTTGCCCTCCCTCATTTTTGTCCTTTCTTAACTCTTGTGGTTTGCCATCTCTTATCCTTGTTCTTTCTTAAGACCCCTTTCACACTGAGGCAGTTTTCAGGCGTTTCAGCGCTACAAATGGCGCTTGTAGTGCACCTGAAAACTGCCTCCCGTTCTCTGCAATGGGTGCTTTCACACCCGGGCAGTGCACTTGTGGGATGTTCAGAAAAGTCCTGCAAGCAGCATCTTTTTGGGCGGGTTGGGAGCGCTGTCCTTAGCTCATCCTTAGCCAGCTCATGCCCTTGGCCTTTAGCCAGCTCATGCCCTTGGCCTTTGGCCAGCCCGTGCCCCTTGGCCAGCCCGTGCCCCTTGGCCAGCCCGTGCCCCTTGCCAGCCCATGTCCCTTGCCAGCCCCTAGCCAGCCCTTGCCCCTGTCCCTTGCCAGCCCTTGGCCAGCCCTTGCCCCTGACCTTTGCCAGCCCCTGTCCTTTGCCAGCCCTTGCCCCTGTCCTTTGCCAGCCCTTGCCCCTGTCCTTTGCCAGCCCTTGCCCCTGTCCTTTGCCAGCCCTTGCCCCTGTCCTTTGCCAGCCCTTGCCCCTGTCCTTTGCCAGCCCTTGCCCCTGTCCTTTGCCAGCCCTTGCCCCTGTCCTTTGCCAGCTCTTTCGCCTGCCTTTTGCCCTTTGCCACTCCTTGCCTCTTCTCTTTTCTCCCCCTTCCATTCCTTTTCCTTCCCTTCTCTCCCTTGTATTAAAGTAAGACAAATAGTATCTCTGATGAAGAAGGTTTTGCTTGCAGCCCCGGCTCCAGCTCCGTATTAGTCTGCAGTGTTTAGCGAGTTGCTGTGAAATGCCAGGAAGGGAGAGCTTCTCTATCGAGGTCATTGTCAGCTCTGGGGAATCAAGGAAAGCTTTAAATAAGGGGAAGCGGAATGATGTCACTGGACGTGACACTTTTTCCATTTCCAACCCATGTCGAATGCCAACAGAATCATTTGTGAAATGAAACCCAAGCCAGCAAACTCCAATAATTACCTTAGTTCCCATGGCTGGATCTTAAAAAGGAACTTTAATTAATGGGCACATAATTATCCCATTCAGCTCTCTCAGAAAATGGCAGCTCTTCTTGTGGAAAAAAATTCTTATAAAAGGCGGCATGTTTCTTATTGCCAGATACAAGTGCAGAAATGAAAGTGTTAGTTCCTGTGCCTGTCCCCTGTTTTCATCCATACATCGTTAGTGCTAGAAAAATACATTTCCCATGATTGAGACATTTTCCTACTTCTAGTAATGGAGTTACCTGATTATATTTGATTTCAGTCGTGACTCATTTCAGTTCTCTCCATATCGTTCTCTCCTCTCGCTGTTCTTCTTTCTCTCTCCTGTGTGACTGATCTGTATAATTAACAATTGTTGATCAGAGAAGCAAAGAATGATCCCAGTTCTACTGAATATAGGTAGCCACTAGCGGTGGAGTCTACTAAGATATGCGTGCAATGCATTCGTGGAAATATGGCTCAGCAAGCATGTAAATGGTGAACCAAAAATATCAAGATAAAATGTAAAACATTTCAAGAACGAATTTCAAAATGTTTTCACTGAATTATAATTAAAATTTTACTTTAAAGGGTCACTCAGTCCAACCAGAATTGGTAATTCCATGTTTGGTAGATGCTAGAGAGTTCTACCCCCTGACAGTCTCTATGTCTGTGGAACTCAATTGGTAAGATCTCTGAGTTCCCGCATCTGCACACCTGCTATTCCCAATATGAGGGGTTTCCACCCTCCATTCGCTGACTTTCCTGGTCTCTACATTTGCTCTGCATCCCTGTGCTAAGTTCCTGGGTCTGCACACCTGCTATTCCCAATATGAGGGGTTTCCACCCTCCATTCGCTGACTTTCCTGGTCTCTACATTTGCTCTGCATCCCTGGGCTGAGTTCCTGGGTCTGCACACCTGATATGCCCCAGTATCAGGGTCTTTCATCATCTCTGAGCTGAGTTTGCAGGTCTGTACATCTGCTGTGTCCATTGTAAGGGTCTCCCACCATCTCCGGACTGAGTTCCCAGGTCTGTGCACTTACTGCGCCCATTATGAGGGGTTCCCACCATCACTGTGCTGAGTTCTGGGGTCTGTACACCTGCTGTGCCCATTATGAGGGGATCCCTCCATCCTGGGTCTGTATGCCTGCTTTGTTCCTCATGTGGGTCTCCCACTATACATACTGGACTTATTATTATATATTATGGAGACTGCAACCGGTACAGCTGGGAGACACAAAGTTGGGAGAGAACATCCAAAACTTCCAGGTGGACAGAAACAGAGTCAGAAATGATGGTGGAGATCTTGCTGTATCTAAAACGGGCTGATTCAGCCCACTAGGAACCGATTATAACTAAAATATCACTTTTGGGCCAACTAATGCTTTAACCACTTCCGGATCGCCGCACGCCGATATACGTCATTATTTTAAAGCGGAATATCGTTGTTATGGCAGCAGCTAGCTGCCATAACCCCGGATCCTCTTCTTCGGCCGACGGTCCGCTTTCTGATAAGAGTGGTCTCTGCGGTGGATTCCCCACAATCGGATCTTCACCCTTGCTGGGCATGGAGACGAGTGAGGGGAAGATGGCCCCCACCCGTCTCCATAATATAGCTCTTAAAGGGCCATTTTTATTTATTTATTTTAAATGACAATTTTTTTTTTTTATGATTGCATTTTAGTGTAAATATGCGATCTGAGGACTTTTTGACCCCCAGATCTCATATTTAAGAGGACCTGTCATGCTTTTTTTCTATTACAAGGGATGTTTACATTCCTTTTAATGGGAATAAAAGTGACACAACTTTTTTTTTTTTTTTAAAAAAACAGATGTAAAAATAAATAAGAAAAAAATAAAATTTTATACCCGCCCCGTCCCGCCAAGCTCATGTGCAGAAGCAAACGCATAAATAAATAGCGCCCTCATATGAAAACGGTGTTCAAACCACACATGTGAGGTATCTCTGCGATCGGTGGAGCGAGAGCAATAATTCTAGTCATGGACCTCCTCTGTAACTCAAAACCTGCAACCTGTAGAATTTTTTTTAAACGTTGCTTATGAAGATTTTTAAGGGTAAAAGTATGTCGCCATTCCACAAGCGGGCGCACTTTTGAAGCGTGACATGTTGGGTATCAATTTAATCAGCGTAACATTATCTTTAACAGTATTAAAAAATTGGGCTAACTTTACTGTTGTCTTATTTTTTAATTCAAAAAAGTGTATTTTTTTTCCCCCCAAAAAAAGTGCGCTTGTAAGACCGCTGCGCAAATACTGTGTGACAGAAAGTATTGCAATGACCGCCATTTTATTCTCTAGGGTGTTAGAAAAATAAATGTAGAATGTTTGGGGGTTTTAAGTAATTTTCTAGCAAAAAAAACCTGTTTTTAACTTGTAAACAACAAATCTCAAGAGGCTCGGTCCTTAAGTGGTTAATATAGCCATTCCAACACAAGCATCTTGCTGGTTAATTAGACTGGAGTTTTTTTTTTTTGTTTTGTTATTTAAATAAATCTGTTAAGCTTTATTTGTATATAAAATAGCACAGTTACATTATCACAACCGACCCCCAACCCCCCCCCCAGAAGAAGCTTCTTTTTTATAATGTCCGTATACCCCTACTGAGAAGACAGATTTTATTTGTTTTTTGTTCCTCTGTGCGGTCACTCCCACCCCTCAGCAGGCCATAATCAAGTAGCTTTGCACCAGAACACAAAAGCTCCAGAGCACCATGAGGGCTTTTCTCTGCTTTGCTAATGGTTCCCGTATTTCGACGGAAGCTTCTTGTGCCTTTCAGTCGGGATTTTCCTCCTGCCGGAGCACACGGTCTACAATGTGTGTGTGTTGGTGCCTTCAATGGCCTCTTAGATTGCATCGGCCCCTGGAGAGCTGCTTTACAAGTGGTCTTTTCTCCCTCGCCTTCTTCATCTTACAAGGTCTGTTCTCAGGCTTTTTCGAGGACTTTTTTTTTTTTTTTTTTCAGTTCCTTTGACTTTTGCAGCTGTGCAAATCCACACGATGCTTCTCGGTGACGCTGGCTGCCTGCTGTGGCTAGGAGATCTGCGGCCTTTCATCGAGCTTCCCTCTATGCTCAGTTTGTGGTTTCATTCAGATTTTGCTTTCAGAAGGTCAGTCTGGGCAGAATGGATGGGTCTAGTTTTGGGTAGACTTTGACGGACTCAATTATCTGAGTTTCTTATCTTCTTTCAGTGGACAGACTTCTGCAACTGACCGCCTCTGTTGCTATGCCCAAAATGGTTAGATTTGACTTGTTCACCTTCAGGCATGTTTCTGTTCATTTTGGAGTTAGGTGCAAGGCACGCCAAATGCGACGTATCAACGAACATGATTTCTGTAGGACCCATTCTGTGGGACCCATTCCCGCAATTGTTCTTCACTTCTGAACTAATCCTGCTTGCGGTTTTCTACGTATTTTGCCGCTAAAGCAGTTTGAACATAATGCGACCTGAAAGACCTTGCAGCACCGTTCCAAGCAAGAGTATATTCTCTTTCCCTCTGGTCCTCCGGTATAGGGGCGCCGACGTTCAAACTATCGCATCCGGTGGTATCGATAACAGGCGTCTGGAATGCTGCTCTCCCACCCGACCCATGTACAGTGTATTATACAGCCTCAGGCAGCGCTACTCGACTGACCACGCCCCCCCCCCCCCCGACGTTTTGCCCTGCCCCCCAGGGCAAAGCCATAGAGCCTCTATGACTAAGCCCTGGTAAGCAGCGTGAAACGCGTCAGTTGTGGTCATTGCAGTAGCTCTGGCTGAGGCCAGTATAATATACTTTACACAGGTCAGGTGGGAAAGCGGCGTTCCGGATGCCAGCTTGAACAGAATCCTTGATCCTTTTAATAGGAAACTGCAGTGCGGCGCATGTGAAGATGCATGGCATTATTGTAAGTATGCATGATCGTGTGAACAAGCCGAGGATTACATAGTGGACGATCTGAGAATTCTGGGAAAGAAATCTCATCATTTGAGCCCCTATGATATATAAGAAGCCCATTGGTAAATGAGCCCAGAAGTATTTCTCCAAAAGCAAAAGTGGTGACTGCATTAGATTTCTTTTTCAGTCCTTCTTTTTTTTTTTTTTTTTTCACTTGGTGATAATGCCATTAACACTTCCCATCCTAGGGGGTGGCAGCACTCACAATACTGTATGGAGGAGCAGCAGCGTTGTCACCCTAGGACAGGAAGTGTTTAGACTACAGAAAACTTCTTCCTCTCTCCTTCTCCATAACATGGGGGGTTGTTTTAGTAGTCCTAGGACATTTCCTGATAAGTTTCATTGAGATAACCCTGCAAAAGACACAGGGCAGCACTTCATATGGGAAGTAGTAAAATACTGCATCATGGCCACTAGATGGAGCTGAGGAGCACAGGAAATATGCTTTTTTAAGGAGATACAATATAACAATCCTAGAGAATGCTGGAGGGAGTTAGTTAATAAATGTAAAAAAAAATATTTATTTGCTAATTCCATCAATCCTTCTCTAGAACTCCCACATTGTATATTTTGTTAATAAGATAATAGCAGAGGAATTAAGCAGCAGACAGAAATGATACTTAGTTCTTTGGATTAAAGAAAACACTATAGAACAGGGGGTATTCAAACTTTCTAAGCAAAGAGCCAGTTTAGGCCCCTTTCACATGTGCGGACAGTATGTCCGTATTTCATCCATTCGTTTTCGGATGAAATACGGACATACATGCATCCCTATGGGATAGCGGGTGTTAGCGGATGAACATCCGCTGACACCCGGTATCATCCGTCCCCGCTATGGCCCGATTCTGCAGACGGAGGAAAATCCTATTTTTCTATCCGTCTGCAGATCGGATGAACGTGGACAGACGGTCCGCTCTCCCCTATGGGGGGATCGGATGAACACGAAGAACTGACAGGGCTGTGCAGGGACCGCCCTGTCATCCGCCGGCTCAGCGGGGATCAACGGAGCGATCTCCGCTGAGCAAGCGGATGTTCACAGGGCGGATCATCACGGATCCGTCCCATGTGAAAGGACCCTTACTGTCCTTTTAGGGTTTAGGGGGGCCGGTCTGTGGCCAGTGGGAGTAGAAAATGCCCCAAAATCAGTGTCCCATCATTGCCTTTAATTGGAGAAATAGTGCCCCATTGTTGGCATCAATGGAAGAATAGTGCCCCATTGATGGTGTCAGTAGAGGGAATAATGCCCCATTATTGGTGTCAGTTGGTGAAATAATGCCCCAAGGGCCAGATAAAGGCAAGCAAAGGGCCACATATGGCCCATCGGGCCGCACTGTGGAGACCACTGCTATAGAGGGGTATGCTTTGTTCATATTTTTAATGTCTGAGCTTTACAACCACTTTAAAATGTTACTAAACCCAGAAGCCTGCGTTCACTATATCTGGTCTCCCACAGTACACAGAACATGGAAATGCAATTATTTTAGTAAATATAAACTTCTAAAGACCTTTTTCTCATCAGCAGTATATAGCAGTCTTGTGACTTCTATCGGTGTCTGGCTGAGCACTGGTTAAAGCTTGTAAAAGGATTTTTCATTCTCCTCTGACTGTCCTTTGAGGCTGCATGACCCCTGACTTTCTGTCTAGACCATGCTGATTGGCCCTGTGTTCATCACATGCACCCTCTCAAAAAAGAAAAAAAAATCTCTAGCAATACACACCAAACTGAGCATGTGCAGAGTGCTTCCTAGGGCTCTGTGCTATCAGGAGATGGATTGGGGACAGTAAGAAGGGGAGGATCAGAGAAGACAGGATCAAACAGACTTTTTACACAATGCAGGGAATTAACCCCTTAGGTTCCACAGTGAGTATAACAAGCATGCTTTACTGCATCTACAGACTGATTTTACTGTTGTGGGTTTAGTAACACTTTACGGGTTGGTTTTGTATGAGGGGAGCGTAGATCCTCACTTAGAAAGTCGCATTTGGTTTCAGCTGTGAAACTCTCCCGTGCCGGACCCTTTGTATATTTTTATACAGCCAGGCACGGAATTGCTTAAAATTGACCTAATTGTGCTAGTCTGCCAACTTCTAACATTTTAGATTCTGCAGACAAACCGCAACACTGCCACTAAATCGCCGATATCCCTAAATTAGATTTTTACTGTTTTTTTTTTTTTTCCCTCTCCTTTGTCCAAAGACATCCTGCGGTCGTCACACGTAGCAGAGACATGCAGTCTCCTCGTACGACACTGAGCACGGTGAGAAAACCTTGGAAACGTTTTCACATTCTTGTGCAGCTTTAAAAGGTCTCACAAGTCTCGGCACGCCACGGGATAAAAGAGGTGGAAAGTCTGAGAATTCTGGAATCCCGGCTTTCTAGAAACTGTTAAAGCTGAAGTTTAGGTTTGCATAGTTACATTGTTCCAACTTGGACCAATGGAAGAATGCATGCGCCAAAACTGGGAGATCCCCTTGGAGGCTGGAAATTACTTTTAGTAGGCACCGTTGGTCCAGTGATCTCCGGCTCCAGTGCCTCGGCTCCCTCGGCATGGGCACCATTCAGAGAACACTTGCATTTTCTAGGTGAATGCAAAGCATTCTCTGAATGGCTGAAGTAGGAAGGAGGGCAGTGATGTCACAATTAGCACCTCATCCAGTCAGAGAACACTTTGAAGTCTTTGGAAAACTGCCAAGTGTTCTCTGAATGGCGCCTGTGCCAAGCAAGTGACCTCTTGTGTGCACTAAGCAGTAGGGCAGGTGCCTAGCACAGGACTTGGAAGCTAATGGAGATCACTGTAGTAGTTTTGTTGTCTACAGTGATTTCCAGTTTCCGCGGGGATCCCACAGGTATGTCACTTCCATACTTATATTGGTCCAAGCTGTTGCATGTATATGCATACCTAAACTTCAGCTGTAATACTTTCACTTATAATGGGTCTATAAACTATACATTAAAAGAGAGCCCCAGATTCCGGCCATTTGTAGTGACAACTGGGTCATCTCCAACCTACAAGAGAGAGAGTTGGCAGGTAGGGTGCCCTATATTATCCAATCTGTCAGTCTTCTGCATAGAAGAGTAAAAGTGATCAATACTAATTCAGATAGGGTAAGTTTAAAAGCGAGATGATGGTGGGGTGCTGGACCCAGATCCTAAACCAGTAATGAAGAATCATCATGTCCGGACCTGGATCACCTGCTGGTGGCACTGTGCTTCCAGAGTGGAAGGGTTGTAGTAATGGCATCCACCAGCTGGTGTCTCCCAGCAGATCGCAGTAATCAGTTTCCACCTGATGCTGGCTGCTGGGAGGGTATTTAGGTCTTCACCTATTTGTGTCTCTTGCTCCAGTGTTTTGCTTGCTGCCAGATTCTGTTGACATTTATCCTGATCTTGCTCCTGTCCTCTGTATCCTGCTATCTTGTATCTGCACTACCTTGTTCCTTGTCCCAGTATTTGTTCCCCCTTCCCATCTGCTCCCTGCACCTCCAGATTTCCTGCCTTTCCGTCTTCCCCATATTTTATGTAGTTACTAGTCAGATATTCTGTGCTGGGTTTTTGGTTCACTTATATTTTTGTTTACTGTAGACTGGTGTTTGGATGGACTTTGTTTCCAATCCAGAATTTTTACAGTGTGTCTGAGTGGTCAGAAAAAAAGGGGGCCAGAGACCTAAAATGACACTCTGCAGAGATCAGTGAGTAGAGCTCTGAGGGCTGATTGAAGGGAAGGGACACCCCCCACACACACTTCACACACACACACTTCACACACACTTCACACAGGAACAGACCTGAGGCTGTCAATCTCAGTCTGTGTGCTGAAGCTCCTCCCCTGTTACCTTTTATCTCTTGGTGTCAGGAAAACTTGTCAGAAGTAATTCCCCTAATGGCAGACAGAATGGCACTCTGGATTGAGACAAGTACACACTATAGAGGGATATGCTTTGTTCATATTTCATGTCTGAGGTTTACAACAACTTTAATTCCCCTTTTGAAAACGTGGAGGTGGAATCGCTCTACTACTAAAAGTCCTGGAATCTGAGGTGCCTCGGGGGTAACTAAGGCCAGTCATCAGAATGGGCATATTTAATGTAACGTTCGATAACCTTGTTTAAAATCTTCATACAGTGGAGTGCAGGCACTAAGCCTCTCCGTTCTTTTTTTAAAAACGATTATTCTGATTCCTTTATATCTCACTGGATCTGGCAGTTTTTTATTTTAAGATCTTACTCAACTTACTGGGTAGGTATTTTTATCCGTGACTGTGACCGGATGAGAAGCTCTCCCGAGGGAAAAGTGGCAGTTGAGTTTTAATCATTTGCGTCTATGATCAGTCTGTATTAACTCGGGGGGGGGGGGTTTGACTTGTCATCATAAAGTAAGTATTTTAAACGTTCCGGATAGAAATCGTCGGTAGAACTAACAAACTGACGTATCTGTCATGTCTGGATGAGCGAGACAAAGTTAACAACATTATTAAAACAATACTCTGGTGATATTTCGGCTTTTGTAGTGTAATAACTTTCGCAATAAAAAGTCTTCCTACTCGGGGATTAATCTCGCATCCCCGTGCAATCCGGAGCATTCCGTTTTGGAGCGCGGCTAACTTTTTCTTTTTTTCAAAGGCCAAAAGAAATAATAATAGGCAGCACGCATAATAACAAAAGTGTAAAATATATATATATATATATATATATATATATATATATATATATATATATATATAGAGAGAGAGAGAGAGAGAGAGAGAGAGAGAGAGAGAGAGAGAGAGAGAGAGAGAGAGAGAGAGAGAGAGAGAGAGAGAGAGAGAGAAATCAAACAAAATAAAACCTGAATCAAAAGTTTGTTGCTGTGTGCAATCTTACATAATCAATAAATCCACCAATGTGTATTACTTGGCACTTCAGGTACTTATTGTTACATAATAGTTGTACGGGTTAAAAAAAAAAAAAGTACATACAAAGTTGCATAAAAATAGTTACATAGTAGTGTGAAGTTTCTGTATTATGATGTTACAATATTTCTTTTATGTTCATGTTTTCTTTTCTTGTTATGACAAATAGCATTGAGCCATATTGTGTATTCAGGGAGTTCATTTTCTGGGTTGCTTGGGGGTTCTTGCACACAGGTAGCTGTATGTTCTGGCACAGCGGGGTGCCCCTTTATGCCTGGGGCTCCCTACTATGGCCCACGGGCCACATCATGTGGCCCACAATACGTTTTTAAATGGCCTACAGGTGATATGCATATTCTCTGCTCCCCCCCCCCAACAGTTGATGTGCACAGCTTCTGCTTCTTGAGCCCCCCCCCAGTAAGGAAGGGACTCTGATGTAAGAGGGGCTTTGGTAGGGACTCTGATGATAGAGGGGATTCTGATGGGGACCCTGATTAAAGGGGGAATTCCAATTGGGACACTGATGTAAGAGGGGACACTGATATAAGGAAGAACTCTGATAGGGGCCCTGAATTAAGGGTGGACACTGATGGGGACTCTGGTAGAAACCCTGATTCAAGGGGGAATTCTAATGGGGGCTCTGACGTAAGAAGGAACTCTGATGGGGACCCTGCATTAAGGGGCCGGGGGGGGGGGGGGACTCTAATGGGGGTATCTGATGTAAAGGGAAGACACTAATGGTAACCCTGATGTAAGGGGGGGGACTCTAAAGGGAACCCTGATTTAAGGAGGAATTGTAAGAGGGACTGTAATGCGAACTGTGATGTAAGGGGGAAATCTGGGCACCCCTGAGGTAAGGATGGACTCTGATGGAGACTTTGATGTAAAGAGGAACTCTCTAATGGGGACCTGGAATTAATGGGGGACTCTAATAGTGACTCTGTAAAGGGGGACCTTGATAGAGACCCTGATATTAGGGGGGGGGCTTCTGATGGGGACTGTGATGTAAGTGGACACACTGATGGAGACCCTGAATTTAGGGGGAATAATAGGGACTCTGATGTAAGAGGGACCCTGATGTTAGTAGAGACTCTGGGGACCCCTGATTTAGGGGGAATATTAGGGTTTCTGATGTAAGAGGGACCCCAATGTTAGTAGAGACTCTGGAGACCCCTGATTTAGGGGGAATTTAATGGGGATTTCAATGTAAACGGGGACACAAATGGGGACTCTGAGGTAAGGGAGGATTCTGATGGAGACTCTTCTGTAAAAGGGGGCACTGATAGGGACCCATGTAAGGGGAATTGTGACAGGTTAGGGGGGACACTGATGGGGACACTAATCAAAGGGGGGACTCTAATTAGAAAGGTGCAGACTGACTTTATTAATGGCAGAAGCTTATTTGGATCTTTTTGTTTGTTTTTTGCTTTTGTTTCTGAAGTTTTTTTTTCTCTTGCTCTGAATCATATCCCTTCAGTTAACTTATTCATTAATTTAAATTTTATTCATTCATGTAAAATATCTTTTTTTTTTTTTATGGTCTGCAAGTATTTGTAAAATATACAATGCGCCCCTCATACTGACAAGTTCGGAGAACCCTGGTCTATGCCCTTCTTTCAAATGACAGGTCCCCTTTAAACGGCCTCTGCCGCACGATTAATGCAGAAATAACGGCGCCCCCTGTAATAACAATGGCAATGGTGCACTGTGAAATGGCGCTGCTTTTCGCACCGCGAAGCAACTAAAGCCATTTAGCGGTTGACGTGAACCAGCTGTAATGAATCCATGAGGGGCTTTTCCTGGCACCGCGTTCCGCGCTGTTTAAAATATCTGAATATTCATTTGCTCTAATCTATGCAATGACAGGAAAACTCGCAGCTTGTAATAGGGCGACGGGGGAAACGGTCGACAATCATCTGCAATGACATATATCAAGGAATTGTCTGTAGGCCGCACAGCGGAGCTTGTTGCTTCTCTCGGCGTAGATTCTCCAACGCTGAAGATGACAGAGTCAGTCGGTAGGTTGATGGGGGGGGGGGGGGGGAGCGGGGGGGGAGGGAGCCGATGCATAGCGGTGGTAATGCTACGGAAACAACGGAAATGAGATACAGATTAGAAGACGATTGCCATGAAATAATAGATATAATATATTTTTTTAAGCCTAATAGGTTTATATATTTTAAGGGAAA